>NW_019640941.1:0-7760 GCF_000599845.2 Trichogramma pretiosum
ATGCCACAGGAAGAGTAAAAGATTAGACGTAATTGCTACTTTTTTAACAACGAATGAACAATTTAGGCGCAATTTTGCGCGGTTCGCATATGCATGTATGGGAGAGGGAGGTGAGAACGAATGACGATTATCTTGAATCGAACGGACTTATAATTATTAAAATACATGTTTCATAATTCAAATGTAATATGTATTTATTTACGTAATAAAGTAGTAAGAATAAAGAGTTTGCTATACTCAATTTATAATATTTATTAACATTCAAGTTACATTTATATCTGCATTCGTAATTGAAAATCATCAACTTTTAAAAAACTATGTTTGCTTGTTCTTATATATTCTCCTAATTAAGGTAAGCGATCATTATATATTTTTAATTAATTTATAACATGAAAGTATAAATTTTTTTGTATACAGCATATCGTGTCATCATTATGCTTTCATAATGTTTGCATATAGCAAAATGCACAGCGTGCTGTCAAAATACTGCCAGGCCATGCTTTCAAAAATCACGTTTGAAAGTCCGCGCATAATGTCAGCACAATGCCACAACGTCGTGCTCTCTAAAATCTTTGTATATTATGACGACACGTTGACAGCATTGTGACTGCTTGTCGTGACGGCACTCCGTGCCCAGATCGAGCTTTCCACGCAAGGTTTATTGGGTATGAGCAGCGTTGTCAAGAACTCGAGCCAACGATCAGCTGATCGACGCTCGACTCCACAGGCCTCGCTGTTTTACCACGCGAAGCGGCGCTGCCAACTTACATCATTTAATATATTATACATGGTACTAAGAATATATAGCAATTAAGTATAGCAATTGAGTAATAATTTTATTTTGCATCTTAAGATTAGAATGAAATTATAATAACAATTTTTTTGTGATTTATAATTTTTTTATAATAAATAAATCTCATGTAATCTACTCAAAAATAATACTTTGTTTTATTTATATACAATTCCTTCCTATGAATTATTTCAGTGCGAAGCAAGAAAAAAATGTATAAGAATAAAAATTATGTTTACTGTTAAAACTTTTTAAAATGAAATGTTAAATTCATTGTCGTTTATTCCGTAACCCGTGGAAAGCGCGCGTACCAGAGTGGAGGTAATCCCAGAAAACAACAACAAAGTAAAAAACGGCAAAACACACAATCAGATAAAAGTTAGTTTTTATGAATGATACATATTGGTGATTAGTTGATTAGTTGATATTTATTGGTGATTAGTTGGTATTTATTTTGTCCCTGTCATAAATTAATTAAGTATACCATGGCAATAATGCAATGTTTATGTTTTAATCGTGTCATGGGTCGTCGACCTTTAGGGCGTTAAAAAAATCGTAGAGAGGTCCTTTTTTTTTTAAATTACTCGTTGAAAAGAGCACTTTGCCATGGTGTGTGTTAGATTTCGATAGAAAAATTACTGTGTTACTATATAATACACGTGGCATGACGATGGCCTCAAAAGGATGTACCAACTTGGACCAAACACGGACTTTTACTCGCAGGTAGTACTGGGAGTGGTATTTTCGCAATAAACTTGCGTTTTTCGCGAATCTGCCCACCTTCGCGGACTACTCGAGACTCGCGCGAGCCTGAGACTCGAGACGGCCAGCCTCATCTCTTCGAAATTGGGATCGATCGGCACGACGTCGTGATAGGGAAGACCGTAGGGTTCCGCCTTGGAGATCATGCCCTCCACGGTGGCGCATCTCCGGCATATCTCCCAGAGCACGAGGCCGAGCGAGTACACGTCGGCCCGCTTGAAGGAGTCGAAGCAGCCGACGTCGATGGACTCGTCGAGCTGCTCCGGGGCCATGTATCTGCGCGTGCCGACGCGCGCCACGTCCATCTCGCCGGTCTCGCTGGAGTAGTTATTCGCTGTTTGGGTGTTATTCGTTTTTACATCTGAAAGTGACTTCGATGTGTATAATATATGTATATCGCTTCTGTGGCATACGCACGAATTAAAATTCGCATCCTATGCACTGGCTATATCGTTGAAAATCTTAACCGACGCCACGACTATCATGATGATATTTGCCAATTTGCAACGAGAAATTTACGCGTAAAAACGAATTCAAAGCCGAGCTTGTCTCTCCACGATACGATGCTATTCCGTCGAGGACCGGCGAGGGCAAGACGATTCGTGTTATTTTGCATTCGCTCGCATATTGTTTTATTATCAAACAAAAGTATCGATGAATTAGCACTGCAATCATGCACTCATACTCGTGTATAGTAAGAAAAAAACAATTAATAAGATTGTTAAGCCTCGATCAACTCAATGTGTTACTGCGTATTTTATTTAATTATCTATAATAATTATCTATCACTTTTATTATCTATAAAAAGGCACATACATAGTATTAAAATTAAGTGTATTATTCAATAAATAATTTGATTTTCTTTATTTAATTTAATTTATCTTACTCGCATCAAGACTACATCAGGTAAGGGTGCCCAATTCTTACCCACACTGTGACTTTCTGGTACCTATAGCAATGCAGCCACAAAAATAAAATTTGGTATAGGGTAACCGCACCAATGGATGAACCGAGTTGTTGTTTTCTAAGTTTCGAAGAACTGCAAAAATTCAATGATTGCCACTAAATAAAAACAAAATATATCATCGCATAGTTAATTGAGTGTCCAATCAATTAAAAATATTGAAAAATCATTTTGGTATCGTGAATATTATTAAAAATTGTGATTTAACGTGTCACCTCAAAAACGCCAGTTAATGATCACTTGCAGAAAATATCTCCATTGAATAATCGGTCGACGTCCAGTAAATGACCGATACAATATCGTACGACGTTTTTAAAAATTAAACATTACCCTTCGTTTAGATAATTAATACTATTCGTAAATAATTGTTACTAATTCAGTAGTGGTCAAATTAGTACTGATTGAATTGGTTTTATTTAAAATCAATACAAATAGATTAATAATAAACTTAACCTGTATACTATTGTATTCTCAAAGAATCGGTCACTTATTGGTCGTATGCAAATCGACGCTTCGTACCAGTGAATGACCACAAAAAATTTTCAATATTTTTTATGCGCAGTTAATACAACTTATATGGGTTGAAAGTTGATTAAATTATAGGTATAACATTGTTTCGTGTTGAAAAACTATTATAAACTAGATTAACATTCGTACATTCAATTTATAAGTGATAATTGATCATGTAGTCATTCACTGGTACCCGGTCATTGATTGGTCCGACTACCCTATTATGGTCGAATTTCAGTTTATTTTATTTCGGGTGCCAAAATTTTAGCACCCATTCGAAAATTTCATTTTTTTCTAAATTTATTAGACACGCCCAAACGTGAAAATTTAACATTTTTTAAAAATTTTATATCTATAACTAGAAACGAATATTTTTTTTTGGTGCTAACTTTACAAACCTGTCTAATTTCTCTTTTTTTTGTATAACTAAGGTACCTTTATTTTTCTCATCATTTATATTTTTTGGTTCTTCAATACTATTCATCTTTGGTACGTAAATTAATTTACCAATGTTAAAATGATTGCAAGAAACACCGGGTATGCATTCAAAACAGCTTATTGTATTAAAAAACACGTCTCCTGGTGTATTTCTAGCCCATGTAAATTGACGTGCATTCATGGTATCTTTAAATTGTTGCTATTCTTGTAGCATAAGAAATTTAACTTCTGTTATCTCATGTGCCAATGCTGTAAAAAATTTAACGTTTTGGAAAAGTTCTTGTACCAATTGCATGATTATTACGAAATCCACAATATCTTGTTCACCATCAACAAGATCATCTGCAGTGCGTTTTAAAATAACTCCAATACCATCAGCAGGTCCTTTACCATACCCAGATTCCTTGTAATTATACGTGATTTCTGTCAGTTTTGGAAAGAGTGAGGTGACATACTACGTTAAAAAATAAAATATTGTCTTATTTCTATATTGACTCGATGGACTATCACTCATGAAGTGCATCACAGTTATTTCAGGAAATCTATTCAAATAATTTTTTAATGCTATGATTAGGTGGGGTATAACAGCACAAGCACTATGGTCCAAACATTCAGAACAAATAGAAAATCCCTTGTAAGGCATAAAATCAAGATTTGTTATAAATGAAAGACTTTGAGAAGTTTGAGATCGAATTCGAGCTGAATAATTTACAGATACTTGTTGGGGATTTGCAGTTTGAATTCGAGTTGATTTTCTTGTAGAATGCATCTTGTTTTACTTTACCGAAAAACTATAAATATTCATTAATTTAATGATGCTGTTCAACTATTATATTAATATTTTTACGATAAAACATGATACACTTAATATTTTCAAATTTGCGTGACGAAAAAAACAATATACGACGCGATATTAACGGTTCATTGTAAATATACTCCATGGTACACATTTCGAAAGAAAACACTAAGACACAACTTTCCTAATAGTTTAGAACATCGAGAAAATTACTTCAACTTACTTTTTCGAAAATCGAAATCGAACGCTTTCTGTATGTTTTTAAACTGCTAAAAAGATAGTCAAATAATTTTTATCATTGCCGCACATAGAAATTTGAGAAAAACTTATATTTAAGAGTAAATATTCATACTTATAATAATGAGCCGATGCAAAAATTCAGTTTTTGGTTAGAATGTTTGACTAATTTTTAAATTTGGACGCGTGACGACAAAGACATTTTCGACTGTTTCTAAGCTGCAGTCGGCGTACTATCATTTTTTTATGTTCAATTATACATGTAAAAGTTAGAACTAATTGAAATCTAACTATTCTGTATATTTAAGTTACGTCGCAATTTTCAACTGTATAAACGATGGGACATCAAATACGACTTTTTCGTGACAATCACCCATATGCCCCTATTTTCGATCGTGTCCCTATATTCAGTCAATAATTAATATTAACAACTTAATTGTACGTAAGAAAATTTTTTTTAATAATTAGATGAATAAATGGAACATCTTCAACAGAAATATATTATTCAAAATCAGATATCAAGTTTCAATCCTGTATAAAAAATTTATTCAAATTTGACCGAAATCAGGGCCTAACTGATAAAAAAATGGGGGCGTATACCTTATACCGTCATGTCAGTCGCGAAATTTAAAATATCGTAGATACAAAAATTTCAAAATTATTATTAAAACAAACAATTAAGGCCCATAAATCAAACTAAGAATACTGGGCTGCATTGCTATAGGTACCAGGAAGTCACAGTGTGGGTAAGAATTGGGCACCCTTACCTGATGTAGTCTTGATGCGAGTAAGATAAATTAAATTAAATAAAGAAAATCAAATTATTTATTGAATAATACACTTAATTTTAATACTATGTATGTGCCTTTTTATAGATAATAAAAGTGATAGATAATTATTATAGATAATTAAATAAAATACGCAGTAACACATTGAGTTGATCGAGGCTTAACAATCTTATTAATTGTTTTTTTCTTACTATACACGAGTATGAGTGCATGATTGCAGTGCTAATTCATCGATACTTTTGTTTGATAATAAAACAATATGCGAGCGAATGCAAAATAACACGAATCGTCTTGCCCTCGCCGGTCCTCGACGGAATAGCATCGTATCGTGGAGAGACAAGCTCGGCTTTGAATTCGTTTTTACGCGTAAATTTCTCGTTGCAAATTGGCAAATATCATCATGATAGTCGTGGCGTCGGTTAAGATTTTCAACGATANTAACTTTTCAAACTTACGGTGAATCTTTACGCTTTTTATCGTAAATCAAAGGTTAAAAGCTCTGCCTTAAAAAAAGTATTACTTTTATTCAAAAAAACCAGTTTGTTTTAGAACAAATATGACAAAACTAAAAAAAACATGAAAAAAAAAAATTTTTTTCTCGAAAATCCCTCATAACTTTTTAAATACTTAACGCAGAACTAAAAATGATGTTTTGGCTTCTTCCTTACAACAAAACGAATAAAATAAGACATCTACAGTAACGATACGAACTACCGTCATCGAGATATCACTCTGCACAGACATACACACGTACATACACACACACACACACACACACACACACACACACACACATACATACATACATACCAACATGTGTCAGAAATTCGATCTAGTTTAAGAATATACACTCGGCAACCAAATTATCGCAACAAAAAAATTCATCGAAATTTTGTCGATTTTCAAATGCTTCTATCTTGGGCTAGATTTATCGTATCGACACGCTTTTTTTTAATTTCTTGGAAATTTTGTCCTCATTAAATCCATATAAATTAAGATAAGATTCAAGTTAATGTTGAGTTACCAGTAGTATTTGAGCGCGACACTAAAAATTACTGAAAAAAAATGACTGTTTGAACGTGTACCAGTAACACAGTAATTTTTCTATCGAAATCTAACATACACCATGGCGAAGTGCTCTTTTCAACGAGTAATTTAAAAAAAAAAAGGACCTCTCTACGATTTTTTTAACGCCCTGAAGGTCGACGACCCATGACACGATTAAAACATAAACATTGCATTATTGCCATGGTATACTTAATTAATTTATGACAGGGACAAAATAAATATCAACTAATCAACTAATCACCAATATGTATCACTAATAAAAACTAACTTTTATCTGATTGTGTGTTTTGCCGTTTTTTACTTTGTTGTTGTTTTCTGGGATTACCTCCACTCTGGTACGCGCGCTTTCCACGGGTTACGGAATAAACGACAATGAATTTAACATTTCATTTTAAAAAGTTTTAACAGTAAACATAATTTTTATTCTCATACATTTTTTTCTTGCTTCGCACTGAAATAATAATTCATAGGAAGGAATTGTATATAAATAAAACAAAGTATTATTTTTGAGTAGATTACATGAGATTTATTTATTATAAAAAAATTATAAATCACAAAAAAATTGTTATTATAATTTCATTCTAATCTTAAGATGCAAAATAAAATTATTACTCAATTGCTATACTTAATTGCTATATATTCTTAGTACCATGTATAATATATTATAGAATCTATGTTGGCAGCACCGCCTCGCGTGGTAAAACAGCGAGGCCTGTGGAGTAGATCGTCGATCAGCTGATCGTTGGCTCCAGTTCTTGACAACGCTGCTCATAGCTATAGCGTGTGGTCTAGTCAGTATACGTTTCGACACCTAGTCTTTAACTTTCGGAAAAGTAAACTCTAAACGCAAAAAGGAATTTTTGGAGGCGACTAAAAAGAGAATCTACAAGTGCGTAAGTAAGCTTTTTTAACTTTTTAAGGTAAACGACTCAAATGTAGAGTTCGAGTCAAGTCGGAAAAACACGCGTATGGATTAAAGTTCGTATCTATAGAACCACGTGTATTATATAATAGGTTAGGTTATAGATAAAAAACCGCTGCCAATGTATTGGCAAGTAGCTTCCTCATACTTTTTCTTTAACTTTAAAATAATTTGGAAATATTCATTCATCAGATAACAGTTTCAATCATAAATTATTTCTGTTTGTGGAATCAATTGCCAATGATCTTCTATTCTTTGATATGTAATTATTATCGACTTTTTTTCACGATGACCTAACAATTAAGGTAGTTGCCTCAAAAAAAAAAAATATAGTTTTTGTACCAGCGGCCCGAAAGTGACTACTTCTCAAAGTGACCACTGTGCAAAACGAGAAGAACGATTTTCGGACCACTGAGTATGAATAATAGTATACAGGCCAACGCCGCGAAAAAAGAAAGCCCCAGGGCACGTGTTATCGGCCTCGG
>NW_019640942.1:0-19165 GCF_000599845.2 Trichogramma pretiosum
GTCATAACTTAGAATAAAAATAATAATAAATCGTTTTAGTTAAAACTTTTAGGTGATGGTAAACATTCTCATTTTATTCAATCTAACTAACATATTACCTTTTAGGCATTTAAATTTCCGTTCTAACTTTAGTATCAAAATAAAAGTACAACAATAAGGTATTAAATAATTCTAATAAATAAAAGACCGAAAATCATTTATAGTAAAGTCATAATAAATGCAAAAGAATTTATCTTATTATCGCTTTTATAAAATTTTAAAGAAAAAAAAAACCATTAGAAAAACTATGCTTCAATTGATAATTATAAAAGATAAAGAATTGTTAAATTTTAAAATAAAAAAAAAAGGAATTATTAAATAAAAAGATGGTCAATATAAGAATTATTTATAACTTTATTTTAACTTATATTAACATTTTTGGACAAGAACATTGAGTGGATAACTTGTAACGGTTGCCAATCCGGGCAAGATTTGGCCCGTTCGATCCTTGTGGATGCTGAAATGGAGTCGGGGTGATACTAATAATTAGGCGTATTATTTAATGTAAAAAACAACAATAAGGTAATTTATTTGGCGCCAGTCACGGATGTGACGCCTTATCAATAGCCAAATGATTTACAATTAAATAAATATCATACACAGAGTATAATGCGTGATTATACGACTCGGATTTGTTCGCGTCGGCTCGATGATGACTCTACTCGGTGGGTGAGGATTTCAAATACGGGAATTCGCGAAGAGAGAGAGAGAGCGTAGCTTGGCAGATAATTGCTTGGAAGGTGACTTACTCGTCGGTGACTCGAGTGATGTGCAGCCAAATACAACGGCAACCTGGACCTTAACAACAGCGGTAGCAGGATCTCGGCAGCGGAGGACAGACCTCGGGCAGCACCGCAGCAGCTCACACACTCGCGTGTTACAATAGATAATACGGAGCAGTCTCGCAGAACAACAGGTCGGCACACGTTCGCTCGGTAGGCTTTCCAGAGACAGAGTGCCTCACACCGCTCACAAGCCTGCCTTACAGGCCCAAGGCGCTGGTTCTCATCATCGCCGGTGATAGTCTCGCGACACAGGCGGTCTCAGTCACATGACCCTCATTCTTGTGTCGTGCTCTTCCTGCCCGAAATACTCTCTCTCGAAGTCGCCTCGCGTTCGCATCGACTCGCGAAATTATCATGTCGCGACGGACGTAAAGTTAAAGGATGGGAAAAGGAATGAACACCCACCGGACTCTGCTCTGGCCGAGTGTCGCGTAACACGCCACCGTGTTACATTGTCCCCCACCTGACTGAAATTACCCCTGGAATTTTCAATCAAACTCCAAGACCGCGACACTCATTCATGCACTCAACAATATGCCATTAATTAGTTTTAAATCACGATCGCTACAATCAATTGCAATTTGGAGTTATCATTAATCCATACAATACGGCATAGTATGTCGCACATACCTCACACAAATTCACTCATTACATTCGGCTTACAATTACAATATTTCACATTAATTATATTTCACACATACCTGGTCTTCGGATCCTCCGCTGCCTGCTTGATATTCAGCCAAATTACAATAATAATAATCTTAAAAATTAATTCACGAAAGTCACGATTTTCAATCAAATTACCTGCCAAGGTATAGTATTATCATATCATAATTAGCATCATTCGAATTTATTTGAGCGTGAGCTTCAACTGACAGCACAGAACTTACTTATCAATGCCAAATTTATCTGTACTGGAATAGATTCTTATATCATGCGAAGGACCAATGAGATGAAGATAGAGGTGAAATGAAACACAATTAAGATTGCAACACAAATTAGTGAATATCAAAATCAAATTGAACTCTTTCACTCTAGATTCTCATAAAATCACAATATGACTAATGTCAATCACAGATACGGCTTGTTTTTGCCCAATACTTATTATTTTACGATTCACCGGCTATTTACCTGGCCAAACGCGATACATTAGCTAAGTGCTAATTGCAAGAAAACAAAACAAAAAACTAAAACAACTATTTCTCAAGTTATCGCTCTACAGCGGCCTCTCTCGACAAATTACATACGTGAAATATATTCGGCTCTTTTAGCCTTGATCGCTAATATACCACGACTTTTCATTATCGGCTTCAAGCCAAACAACAGAAAAAAAAACTAATAAATTTACTTAAATTGAGCCAAATCTTTATGCTCATACTCGAGCCAAATAACTCAACAAAGAAGCTACAAAAACCATACGAAAAAATTAACTGAGAACTATCATCACCATTATCTATCGCTTCCCTTTTTCTTTCTTTCACACTCTTACTCCTTCCACTAATTGAATTTCCAAAACTTATCACAAAGGTAAAATCTCAACGTGTGCTTCGCACGACTTTATGCGTGATTTTAACTCTGCGAAGCGTCAACCGTATAGTCATTTCGACCATCCTCCATAACTATCGATCATACGCCTCAACTTCTACTCACGCATTCAGTTATTTTATACTGAGTCATACACGGTGGAGTTGTAGTCTGTACTACGCCCAATATCGCCCAATATAGCCTTATGTCCTCCGGCTACAAACTCAGTCACTTTAACTCGACATACCTTGCAATAATCAATGAATACGAGCACGTATCCCACCCCTCCCTTTAACGAGGGCGTAGACCCGATAACGTCATCTGAACTTTCTCTACCTAGGTGCTACGCTATTTCCGGTCACTCTTCACAATACGACTCATTAATGGATACTACCAGCGAACACAGCTCTTTTCTTTTCTCTATCACGTTTGCGCTTTGTGTGACATGTGTCGCACATCGGAAATTCACCATTCGTTTCTGTACCACATCTACAACAAATCGGCTTATTCGGACAATCTTTTACCAAATGCCCTTTCTTACCGCATCGAAAACACTTATTTGGTTCAACATACGCTGCGTTTTTAAATAATACATTTTCGCAGCTTGGTGGCGAACGATACGCTAACTCCTGTCTCCGCTTCAGTTCTTCTAATTTTCCTAATTTTTGAAATTCGCGAAAATTAACACATTGCTCCCTGCTAATTTCTCGCCTATAACTCGGATTAAGATTTCGATACGCCCGATCAATCTGTTCTGCTTCACTTATCGGTGGAATTAACTGATCGAGTAACAGCCGAATTTTTAAAAGAAATACTGATATTTCCTCTTCCGGACCCTGTGTCCTCACTTCGATTTCCTGCCGTAAACATTCTTGTGTGCCTTCATCGCAATATTGCAACTTGAAAGCTTCTTCTAGATCATCGAGTGTCACCCAATTTCGCTCTTCGCGTTCCAACCACGCGTTCGCTTCTCCGTCCATTACTGCTGGTAATGTTCTACACACATCATCTAGTGACAATTGATATCTCCACGCGCACGTCATCAGTCTCGAAATAAAACAATCCGGGTTCGCTTTCTCTGCGTCGCGAAACTCGAGGCCCCATTGCTTGTACAATTCGCACGTATTCTTTTCGCGTGCTAATGTCGAATTAAGCCCTATACTACCGTTCCACGCCGAATTACCAAAATAACTTCTCTGCTCGCCACGCATTTCACCTCGCGCCGACGGGAGATTGGCCGAATTCGCGTTATACAGTTCATTATCTCGCGACGCGTAAGCATCCGCACTGTACGATCGTCCACGCATTTCGTCTGCTTCCGACGCCTCGTTCTCGTACACACAAAATCTCTCTCGTCTATCTTGCGCTCTCACGTCCCTTTCAGACAAATTTACACCTGACATCGCATTCCGTGACACCCGCAATCCCTGCCCTATTTCTCTCTGCATTTCATGACTGCGTCCAGTCCTTTCGCTCTGAGATGGCTCCGATCGCGCCGTCACAAATGCCGCTGGAAGCGATCGGTCCAGACCACCGAACGTCACCTGATTGGCCGACTTTTGCGCGTTCGCTCCGGACACACCGCTAGCGAACGCTACCCTTCGCGCCGTGGACGCGGCTCTCCTCCGATACATTTCCTCCAGCGTTTCCTGTCTTTTTCTTCCCCTATCGCGCTCTATCCAACTATTACGCTCTAGGTCTATGCGTCTGTTTTCTTCCTCGAGCCTGCCACGCATCGCACGACCTCGATCTTCCGGGATCCTATCCGGACTACTTCCACCGCTGATCGAAAAATCCAACGGCTCACTCTGCTCTTTTGTCTGCCCCATCCTCGATACTGCCGTGCTCGGCCCCACCATACTCGGTTCACTCACTGAACGTACTCGTCTGTTCCGTCGTATCGCGCTTCTGGACGAATTTAATTCACTGTTTGACACACTACTGATATCCGATGTTTCAGCTCTATCCGTCAGCCTCAACTGTCTAAAATTACTCGCCAAATTTCCCGGAGACGATGCCAGTGGTGTCACTGAACCACCCATTTGGCTACCACCGATTACTTTTTCACCCTGGCCCAATACCTCGGCGGGGATCTCGTCCTTATTCGCGCCCCACTCAGCGCTCTCCGGTCCGTAGCGTGCCCTAATTTCGAATCGCGCGAGTCTATCTCTCATGTTCGGCGGACCATCCCCCATTGACAACTTATTTTCCATGCAGCTCATTGCAACACTCCGATCTGAGCTCGACGCTACACTACCTCTTATAATATTGATCGCGTTATTCATTGACACGTTTCCTAAACTCAGTGCCGCCAAAGCCTGTGACACCGACTCATTCAATTCTCCGTCCGCACTCATTGCAATCAACTCTACGGACCGTATGCCCGAGAATCCAAAATACGAGAACTTTACTTTACAGTACTACTAATACTATGGAGGGGACTCTTATTTTTACTACTACTTTGGCCAAATAACACTGCGATCAATATCTCTTTACTCTCGAGGGTCGTTGCAAGATCACGAATACTAAAAAAAAAATCTTTGGGTTCAAATCTGATCGGGGAGGGATTTGAAAGAAGATTGGTTGTAAAAAAAATTGTGTCTGTGAATATGGATTAATATGGAGTGTGAAATGTTTATGAGTGCCAAAGAGATGTGCCAAATTTACATGTTATAAGAATCATATTATTAATATAAATTTATAACTGCTTATTTCTATGTGTATCATTAATTAAATCTTTGAGCAATATCCCGAGCTACCGATTATACTGTGTGTCAACACGACTTTATTTACTTTACGTTCGTGATGCTACCGCGTGTCAGTTTCCAATCTCTATACGCCGCTCACTTACTGTCAGCCGAATTTCTTACCGCGTAATATTTCTATACACTATACTGTACGCTTTGTTTACGTTCGACTCGACAAATTCGCGCGTTGACTCTATTTTCTCTCTCTCTCTCTCTGTCGCAGCAATTCCGAGGTTATTTCGCAATTATCGACGAGATTTTTCATTAATTTCGACAATAATTTTGCCCACGCGAAACAACTAAACCCGTTGGGCGCCAATGTAACGGTTGCCAATCCGGGCAAGATTTGGCCCGTTCGATCCTTGTGGATGCTGAAATGGAGTCGGGGTGATACTAATAATTAGGCGTATTATTTAATGTAAAAAACAACAATAAGGTAATTTATTTGGCGCCAGTCACGGATGTGACGCCTTATCAATAGCCAAATGATTTACAATTAAATAAATATCATACACAGAGTATAATGCGTGATTATACGACTCGGATTTGTTCGCGTCGGCTCGATGATGACTCTACTCGGTGGGTGAGGATTTCAAATACGGGAATTCGCGAAGAGAGAGAGAGAGCGTAGCTTGGCAGATAATTGCTTGGAAGGTGACTTACTCGTCGGTGACTCGAGTGATGTGCAGCCAAATACAACGGCAACCTGGATCTTAACAACAGCGGTAGCAGGATCTCGGCAGCGGAGGACAGACCTCGGGCAGCACCGCAGCAGCTCACACACTCGCGTGTTACAATAGATAATACGGAGCAGTCTCGCAGAACAACAGGTCGGCACACGTTCGCTCGGTAGGCTTTCCAGAGACAGAGTGCCTCACACCGCTCACAAGCCTGCCTTACAGGCCCAAGGCGCTGGTTCTCATCATCGCCAGTGATAGTCTCGCGACACAGGCGGTCTCAGTCACATGACCCTCATTCTTGTGTCGTGCTCTTCCTGCCCGAAATACTCTCTCTCGAAGTCGCCTCGCGTTCGCATCGACTCGCGAAATTATCATGTCGCGACGGACGTAAAGTTAAAGGATGGGAAAAGGAATGAACACCCACCGGACTCTGCTCTGGCCGAGTGTCGCGTAACACGCCACCGTGTTACAAACTCAGTCCCATGAACCGGCCAAAAACCAAGGTCCAACGGGTGGTGGCGGTGACGAAAAAAGACGGTGGCAGATAGAACAAATTCCTTCTTCCTCCGGTTCCCATGTTTCCTCGTGACATTGAGGGCCAGCGTAGACACCATCGTGCGTACTTAAAAGAGTACTTATTGACTTCCACACAAGCTCTTGGAGCTTTTGAGGCACCTCGTCGTGCCACATTATTGCACGCGTTGCGAGTAGACAGTTGATCCACGCTTGTTTTTCATCCTAAAAAATTAAAGTAAAATCAAAATATTATTATTAATTATAGCAAGACAAAAATATTAGAAACCAAAAAAAAAAATAATAATATAGAGTAAAAGCATCGACTTACTTGAAAGACAAAATCCTCCATTGCAATAGAAAATAGTTGAACGCCGTTAAAAATCCGAAACACAAATGAATAGTCCAGGTCAATCTCACTTATTTTATACGCGTCCGAACGGAGTCGGACTCAAATCGAGGGGGGTAGGGGTCTCGTTTGTTTCTCCTCAAACATAAAAATTTTTCTAAATTACAAACACAAACACGACACATCTATACGCAGCAATAAAGTGTTAGAAAGTCATTTCAAGGTCCGTTAAAGTCGAGAAGTTTCAATATGCCTTCATAAAAATAAATATATGTGTATCTTATTATTATAGTATGTTATATTATGTTATATTATTTATAAGTCATCTTTAAAAAAAAAAAAAAACAAAAAATATATATATAATAACAGAATTGTAAAACAAAAGTTATACATGTAAAATTTTAGAATTAGCAATATTAGTTTAAGCACTAGCATATAAGAATATCAATCAATAACCATAAGTCACGAAATGCAGAATGCGAAAAGTCAAAAAGAAAACAAGTTGACTCCCTCTCACCCATTCCTTTCCCTAAAATGTATATTGAAAAACCCTGTATTCAATAAGGAATTCGCAAGCAG
This sequence comes from Trichogramma pretiosum, assembly GCF_000599845.2. Lineage (NCBI taxonomy): Eukaryota > Metazoa > Arthropoda > Insecta > Hymenoptera > Trichogrammatidae > Trichogramma > Trichogramma pretiosum. The sequence continues at coordinate 7,217 of NW_019640942.1, forward strand.
TGTATGGAAATCTCATATTGTAATCATTCGCACTTGAAATTGTAAAAATCAAAATTTAAAAAGAAACAAAAAAAAAATATATGTAACTCTTTTGCGTAAAAATAGTGTAAGTTACAAGGAAGCTATACAAAATTTTTTTTCCAAATTTGTTGTTGTGGAAGAGTGACTGTTTTAAAAGCCCGCTACACATAATCTTAAGATAAAATTGTAAAAGCCTATTGTACGAAGCAAAGATAAAATTCGAAATAAGGTCAAAGGGCACCGATAAGTACCGGGACGGTACTTAAAAATAAGCAGGGAAATGTAACGTTCCACTCAATTATTATAAACAATTAGCGATATTCATGAGATTTCACTCTGCGAGCGNTCAGGTCATAGAGCCGCTAAAACGTCAGTTATTGTAGTTTTCTCCCCTCAGATCCACTGACATGGTCTCGTAACGTTCCACTCAATTATTATAAACAATTAGCGATATTCATGAGATTTCACTCTGCGAGCAAACGCGCTAGCCTCGATCTACGGGATCTGACGACACCAAGCTAAGTAGAAAACAAAGATATAAAATTGGTAAAGACATCGAGTTCCATGAAAAGAACATCAAAATTTACACCTCTTACAAAGGTGTGAAATAGACACGCCATATCAAGCATTGATTAAATGTGAGGCGATGTCAGTTTAGCAGGAAGATCAATGAACTCGTAAAAATTAGCAAAAGGCTGTCGTCAGGTTCTCACGGATGAGCAGGTGCTGACAGGTACTTTCTCTAATTTTGCATGCGAAATTTAGCAGTATATATTGAGGACCCACGGAGGCCTCTGCGCGATTCTGTAATTAGTAATCAAAGTGCGCGGAGCTCTTGTCAGTCTGATTCGCAACTTTAATTATTTGCAAACACTCTGAATTTGTAAAGTATTCAATTGTAAAGCTAGAATTAGTCGTATGAGTTAAAGTAAAGTGCAAGTGAGTGCGCTAGCGTCAACTAAGGACTGCCATTTACCAAAGGGCCCAGCTGCAGAAGGAGAATCATCCGCCACGAGAGCCAGCGCCTACATATTCACCAGAGACTGTCACGAATCGTCCGTAGCTGTATGTTAAGTAATTTAAGATCCATTACCTTTGTAATTAGAATTTAAGTGTCGCGTGAATGAATGTATGATTGTTGTAATCAGGAGAAGGTATACGACCTTTTATTTATAACCTGCATATTCTCCCCGCCAGATTAAGATCAATATATTATTTAAAACAAGTAGCGGCTCAACAGCAGTTACAGTCTTCTTTTGGGCGTAGTTAGGTGAAAGTTGCAGGCGAAGTATGGCGAGAATACGAATTCTCACTAGCATCCCCGATACTTATGAACATGACCTCACTTTCCGCCCGAAAAGTGGCAATGATCTCATGATATGCCGGCGTCTTGACAAATTGCCCGTTAAAGTTCAAGAGAAATTTAGCACTAGCCCTTGAAATACTCAAAATCTTGCAAGTATTATGGACCTATCAGGTCATAAAGCCGCTAAAACGTCCGTTATTGTAGTTTTCTACCCTCAGATCCACTGACATGGTCTTCCTTTGGGCATTGTTAGGTGAAAGTTGAAGGCGAAGCATGGCGAGAATACGAATTCTCACAAAATTCCTCGATATTTATGAACATCACTTTACTTTTTGCCGGAAAAGTGGCAATGATCTCATGAGATGTCGTTTTCTTGACGAACTGCCCGTGAAAGTTTAAGAGAAATTCAGCACTTGCCCTTGAAATACACAAAATATTGCACGTATTATCGACCTATCAGGTCATAGAGCCGCTAAAATGTCAGTTATTGTAGTTTTTTACCCTCAGATCCACTAACATGGTCTTCGTTTGGGCGTAGTTAGGTGAAAGTTGAAGGCGAAGTATGGCGAAATTACGAATTTTTACTAGTGTCCCCGATGTTTATGAACATGACCTCACTTTTCGCCCGAGATGTGGCAATGATCTCATGATATGCTGGCGTCTTGACGAATTGCCCGTGAAAGTTTAAGAGAAATTCAGCACTTGCCCTTGAAATACTCAAAATCTTGGAAGCATTATCGACCTATCAGGTCATAGAGCCGCTAAAACGTCAGTTATTGTAGTTTTCTACCCTCATATCCACTGACATGGTCTTTCTTTGGGCATAGTTAAGTGAAAGTTGAAGGCGAAGTATGGCGAGAATACGAATTCTCACTAAATTCCTCGGTATTTATGAACATCACTTTACTTTTCGCCGGAAAAGTGGCAATGATCTCATGATATGCCGGCGTCTTGACAAATTGCCCGTGAAAGTTTATGAGAAATTCAGCACTTGCCCTTCAAATACTCAAAAACTTGCAAGTATTATCGACCGACCAGGTCAGAGGGCCGCTAAAACGTCAGTTATTGTAGTTTTCTACCCTCAGATCCACTGACATGGTCTTCCTTTGGGCATGGTAAGGTAAAAGTTAAAGGCGAAGTATGGCGAGAATACGAATTCTCACAAAATTCCTCGATATTTATGAACATCACTTTACTTTTCGCCGGAAAAATGGCAATGATATCATGAGATGTCGTTTTCTTGACGAACTAACCGTGAAAGTTTGAGAGAAACTCAGCACTTGCCCTTGAAATACTCAAAATCTTGCAAGTATTATCGACCTATCAGGTCATAGTGCCGCTAAAACGTCAGTTATTGTAGTTTTCTACCCTCAGATCCACTGACATGGTCTTTCTTTGGGAATAGTTAGGTGAAAGTTGAAGGCGAAGTATAGCGAGAATACGAATTCTCACTAGTTTCCCCGATTTTTATGAACATCACTTTACTTTTCGCCGGAAAAGTGGTAATGATCTCATGAGATGTCGTTTTCTTGACAAACTGCCCGTGAAAGTTTAAGAGAAATTCAGCACTTGCCCTTGAAATACTCAAAATCTTGCAAGTATTATCGACCTATCAGGTCATAGAGCCGCTAAAACGTCAGTTATTGTAGTTTTCTACCCTCAGATCCACTGACATGGTCTTCCTTTGGGCATAGTTAGGTGAAAGTTGCAGGCGAAGTATGGCGAGAATACGAATTCTCACTGAATTCCTCGATATTTATGAACATAACTTTACTTTTCGCCGGAAAAGTGGCAATGTTCTCATGAGATGCCGGCGTCTTGACGAATTGCCCATAAAAGTTTAAGAGAAATTCAGCACTTGCCCTTGAAATACTCAAAATCTTGCAAGCATTATCGACCTTTCAGGTCATTGAGCCGCTAAAACGTCAGTTATTGTAGTTTTCTACCCTCAGATCCACTGACATGGTCTTCCTTTGAGCATAGTTAGGTGAAAGTTGAAGGCGAAGTATAGCGAGAATACGAATTCCCACTAAATTTCCGATATTTATGAACATCACTTTACTTTTCGCCGGAAAAGTGGCAATGATCTCATGAGATGTCGTTTTCTTGACGAATTGCCCATGAAAGATTAAGAGAAATTCAGCACTTGCCCTTGAAATATTCAGAATCTTGCAAGTATTATCGACCTATCAGGTCATAGAGCCGCTAAAACGTCAGTTATTGAAGTTTTCTACCCTCAGATCCACTGACATGGTCTTTTTTTGGGCATAGTAAGGTGAAAGTTGAAGGCGAAGTATGGCGAGAATACGAATTCTCACTAAATTCCTCGATATTTATGAACATTACCTTACTTTTTGCCGGAAAACTGGCAATGATCTCATGAGATGTCGGTTTCTTGACGAACTGCCCGTAGAAGTTTAAGAGAAATTCAGCACTTGCCCTTGAAAAACTCAAAATCTTGCAAGTATTATCGACCTATCAGGTCATAGTGCCGCTAAAACGTCAGTTATTGTAGTTTTCTACCCTCAGATCCACTGACATGGTCTTCCTTCAGACATAGTAATGTGAAAGTTGAAGGCGAAGTATGGCGAGAATAGGAATTATCACTAAATTCCTCGATATTCATGAACATCACTTTACTTTTCGCCGAAAAAGTGGCAATGATCTCATGAGATGTCGTTTTCTTGACGAGTGCCCGTGAAAGTTTCAGAGAAATTCAGCACTTGCCCTTGAAATACTCAAAATCGTGCAAGTATTATCGACCTATCAGGTCATAAAGCCGCTAAAACGTCAGTTATTGTAGTTTTTTACCCTCAGATCCACTGACATGGTCTTCCTTTGGGCATAGTTAGGTGAAAGTTGAAGGTGAAGTAAAGCGAGAATACGAATTCTCACTAAATTTCCGATATTTATGAACATCACTTTACTTTTCGCCGGAAAAGTGGCAATGATCTCATGAGATGTCGTTTTCTTGACGAATTGCCCATGAAAGATGAAGAGAAATTCAGCACTTGCCCTTGAAATACACAAAATATTGCACGTGTTATCGACCTATCAGGTCATAGAGCCGCTAAAACGTCAGTTATTGTAGTTTTCTACCCTCAGATTCACTGACATGGTCTTCCTTCGGACATAGTTAGGTGAAAGTTGAAGACGAAGTATGGCGAGAATACGAATTCTTACTAGTATCCCCGATGTTTTTGAACATGACCTCACTTTGCGCCCGAAAAGTGGCAATGATCTCATGAGATGTCGTTTTCTTGACGAACTGCCCGTGAAAGTTTGAGAAAAATTCAGCACTTGCCCTTGAAATACTCAAAATCTTGCTAGTATTATCGACCTATCAGGTCATAGAGCCGCTAAAACGTCGGTTATTGTAGTTTTCTACCCTAAAATCCACTGACATGGTCTTCCTCCGGACATAGTAAGGTGAAAGTTGAAGACGAAGTATGGCGAGAATACGAATTCTTACTAGTATCCCCGATGTTTATGAACATGACCTCACTTTGCGCCCGAAAAGTGGCAATGATCTCATGAGATGTCGTTTTCTTGGCGACCTGCCCAGGAAAGTTTAAGAGAAATTCAGCACTTGCCCTCGAAATACTCGAAAACATGCAAGTATCATCGACCTATCAGGTCATAGAGCCGCTAGAACGTCAGTTATTGTAGTTTTCTACTCTCAGATCCACTTACATGGTCTTTCTTCGGACATAGTAAGGTGAAAGTTGAAGACGAAGTATGGCGAGAATACGAATTCTCACTAGTATCCCCGATACTTATGTACATGAACTCACTTTTCGCGTGAAAAGTGGCAATGATCTCATGAGATGTCGTTTTCTTGACGAACTGCCCGTGACAGTTTAAAAGAAATTCAGCACTTGCCCTTGAAATACTCAAAATCTTGCAAGCATAATCGACCTATTAGGTCATAGAGCCGCTAAAACGTCAGTTATTGTAGTTTTCTACCCTCAGATCCACTGATATGGTCTTTCTTTGGGCATAGTGAGTTGAAAGTTGAAGGCGAAGTATGGCGAGAATAGGAATTATCACTAAATTCCTCGATATTCATGAACATCACTTTACTTTTCGCCGAAAAAGTGGCAATGATCTCATGAGATGTCGTTTTCTTGACGAGTGCCCCTGAAAGTTTCAGAGAAATTCAGCACTTGCCCTTGAAATACTCAAAATCGTGCAAGTATTATCGACCTATCAGGTCATGAAGCCGCTAAAACGTCAGTTATTGTAGTTTTTTACCCTCAGATCCACTGACATGGTCTTCCTTTGGGCATAGTTAGGTGAAAGTTGAAGGCGAAGTAAAGCGAGAATACGAATTCTCACTAAATTTCCGATATTTATGAACATCACTTTACTTTTCGCCGGAAAAGTGGCAATGATCTCATGAGATGTCGTTTTCTTGAAGAATTGCCCATGAAAGTTAAAGAGAAATTCAGCACTTGCCCTTGAAATACACAAAATATTGCACGTGTTATCGACCTATCAGGTCATAGAGCCGCTAAAACGTCAGTTATTGTAGTTTTCTACCCTCAGATCCACTGACATGGTCTTCCTTCGGACATAGTTAGGTGAAAGTTGAAGACGAAGTATGGCGAGAATACGAATTCTTACTAGTATCCCCGATGTTTTTGAACATGACCTCACTTTGCGCCCGAAAAGTGGCAATGATCTCATGAGATGTCGTTTTCTTGACGAACTGCCCGTGAAAGTTTGAGAAAAATTCAGCACTTGCCCTTGAAATACTCAAAATCTTGCTAGTATTATCGACCTATCAGGTCATAGAGCCGCTAAAACGTCGGTTATTGTAGTTTTCTACCCTAAGATCCACTGACATGGTCTTCCTCCGGACATAGTAAGGTGAATGTTGGAGACGAAGTATGGCAAGAATACGAATTCTTACTAGTATCCCCGATGTTTATGAACATGACCTCACTTTGCGCCCGAAAAGTGGCAATGATCTCATGAGATGTCGTTTTCGTGTCGACCTGCCCGTGAAAGTTTAAGAGAAATTCAGCACTTGCCCTCGAAATACTCAAAATCTTGCAAGCATTAACGACCTATCAGGTCATTAAGCCGCTAAAACGTCAGTTATTGTAGTTTTCTACCCTCAGAACCACTGACATGGTCTTCCTTTGGGCATAGTTAGGTGAAAGTTGAAGGCGAAGTATGGCGAGAATACGAATTCTCACTAGTATCCCCAATACTTATGTACATGACCTCACTTTTCGCCCGAAACGTCGCAATGATTTTATCATATGTCGTTTTCTTGACGAACTGCCCGTGAAAGTTTAAGAGAAATTCAGCACTTGCCCTCGAAATACTCAAAATCTTGCAAGCATTATCAACCTATCAGGTCATAAAGCCGCTAAAACGTCAGTTATTGTAGTTTTCTACCCTCAGATCCACTGACATGGTCTTCCTATGGGCATAGTTAGGTGAAAGTTGAAGGCGAAGTATGGCGAGAATACAAATTCTCACTAAATTCCTCGATATTTATGAACATCACTTTACTTTTCGCCGGAAAAGTGGCAATGATCTCATGAGATGTCGTATTCTTGACGAACTGCCCGTGAAAGTTTCAAGAATTTAGCACTTGACCTTGAAACACTCAAAAACTTGCAAGTATCATCGACCTATCAGGTCATAGTGCCGCTAAAACGTCAGTTATTGTAGTTTTCTACCCTCAGATCCACTGAAATGGTCTTCTTTTGGGCATAGTAAGGTTAAAGTTGAAGACGAAGTATGGCGAGAATACGAATTCTCACTAGTATTCCCGATACTAATGTACATGACCTCTCTTTTCGCCCGAAAAGTGGCAATGATCTCATCATATGCCGTTGTCTTGACGAACTGCCCATGAAAGATTCAAAGAAAGTAAGCATTTGACCTTGAAACACTCACAAACTTGCAAGTATTATCGACCTTTCAGGTCATAGAGCCGCTAAAACGTCGGTTATTGTAGTATTCTACCCTCAGAACCACTGACATGGTCTTTCTTTGGGCATAGTTAGGTGAAAGTTGAAGGCGAAGTGTGGCGAGAATACGAATTCTCACTAGTATTCCCGATACAAATGTACATGACCTCTCTTTTCGCCCGAAAAGTGGCAATGATCTCATCATATGCCGTTGTCTTGACGAACTGCCCATGAAAGATTCAAAGAAAGTAAGCATTTGACCTTGANTGCCCGTGAAAGTTTGAGAAAAATTCAGCACTTGCCCTTGAAATACTCAAAATCTTGCTAGTATTATCGACCTATCAGGTCATTGAATCGCTAAAACGTCAGTTATTGTAGTTTTCTACCCTCTGAACCACTGACATGGTCTTCCTTTGGGCATAGTTAGGTGAAAGTTGAAGGCGAAGTATGGCGAGAATACGAATTCTCACTAAATTCCTTGATATTCATGAACATTACTTTACTTTTCGCCGAAAAAGTGGCAATGATCTCATGAGATGTCGTTTCTTTGACGAACTGCCCGTGAAAGTTTTAGAGAAATTCAGCACTTGCCCTTGAAATACTCAAAATCGTGCAAGTATTATCGACCGATCAGGTCATAGAGCCGCTAAAACGTCAGTTATTGTAGTTTTCTACCCTCAGATCCACTGACATGGTCTTCCTTTGGGCATAGTTAGGTGAAAGTTGAAGGCGAAGTATGGCGAGAATACGAATTCTCACTAAATTCCTCGATATTTATGAACATCACTTTACTTTTTGCCGGAAAAGTAGCAATGATCTCATGAGATGTCGTTTTCTTGATGAACTGCCCGTGAAAGTTTAAGAGAAATTCAGCACTTGCCCTTGAAATACTCAAAATCTTGCGAGCATTATCGACCTATCAGGTCATAGAGCCGCTAAAACGTCAGTTATTGTAGTTTTCTACCCTCAGATCCACTGACATGGTCTTCTTTTGGGCATAGTTAGGTGAAAGTTGAAGGCGAATAATCACGAGAATACGGATTCTCACTAAATTCCTCGATATTTATGAACATCACTTTACTTTTCGCCGGAAAAGTGGCAATGATCTCATGAGATGTCGTTTTCTTGACGAACTGCCCGTGAAAGTTTAAGAGAAATTCAGCACTTGCCCTTGAAATACTCTAAATCTTGCAAGCATAATCGACCATTAGGTCATAGAGCCGCTAAAACGTCAGTTATTGTAGTTTTCTACCCTCAGATCCACTTACATGGTCTTCCTTTGGGCATAGTAACATGAAAGTTGAAGGCGAAGTATGGCGAGAATAAGAATTCTCACTTATATCCCCGATACTTATGTACATGACCTCACTTTTCGCCCGAAAAGTCGGAATGATCTTATCATATGTCGTTTTCTTGACGAACTGCCCGTGAAAGTTAAAGAGAAATTTAGCACTTGCCCTTGAAAAATTCAAAATCTTGCAAGTATTATCGACCTATCAGGTCAGAGAGCCGCTAAAACGTCAGTTATTAAAGTTTTCTACCCTCAGATCCACTGACATGGTCTACCTTTGGGCATAGTTAGGTGAAAGTTAAAGGCGAGTTATGACCAGAATACGGATTCTTACTAAATTCCTCGATATTTATGAACATCACTTTACTTTTCGCCGGAAAAGTGGCAATGATCTCATGAGATGTCGTTTTCTTGACGAACTGCCCGTGAATGTTTTAAAGAATTAAGCATTTGACCTTGAAACACTCAAAAACTTGCAAGTATTATCGTCCTATCAGGACATAGAGCCGCTAAAACGTCAGTTATTGTAGTTTTCTACCCTCAGATCCACTTACATGGTCTTCCTTTGGGCATAGTAAGGTGAAAGTTGAAGACGAGGTATGGCGAGAATACGAATTCTCACTAAATTCCTCGATATCTATGAACATCACTTTACTTTTCGCCGGAAAAGTGGCAATGATCTCATGAGATGTCGTTTTCTTGACGAACTGCCCGTGAATGTTTCAAAGAATTGAGCATTTGACCTTGAAACACTCAAAAACTTGCAAGTATTATCGACCTATCAGGACATAGTGCCGCTAAAACGTCAGTTATTGTAGTTTTCTGCCCTCAGATCAACTGATATGGTCTTCCTTTGGGCATAGTAAGGTGAAAGTTGAATACGAAGTATGGCGAGAATAAGAATTCTCGATTATATCCCCGATACTTATGTACATGACCTCACTTTTCGCCCGAAAAGTCGGAATGATCTTATCATATGTCGTTTTCTTGACGAACTGCCCCTGAAAGTTAAAGAGAAATTCAGCACTTGCTGTTGAAATACTCTAAATCTTGCAAGCATAATCGACCATTAGGTCATAGAGCCGCTGAAACGTCAGTTATTGTAGTTTTCTACCCACAGATCCACTGACATGGTCTTTCTTTGGGCATAGTTAGGTGAAAGTTGAAGGCGAAGTATGGCGAGAATAGGAATTATCACTAAATTCCTCGATATTTATGAACATCACTTTACTTTTCGCCGGAAAAGTGGCAATGATCTCATGACATGTCGTTTTCTTGACGAACTGCCCGTGAAAGTTTCAAAGTATTAAGCATTTGACCTTGAAACACTCAAAAACTTGCAAGTATTATCGACCTATNAGAGAAATTCAGCACTTGCCCTTGAAATACTCGAAATCTTGCGAGCATAATCGACCTATCAGGTCGTGGGCCGCTAAAACGTCAGTTATTGTAGTTTTCTACCCTCAGATCCACTGACATGGTCTTCTTTTGGGCATAGTAAGGTGAACGTTGAAGGCGAAGTATGGCGAGAATACGCATTCTCACTAATTTCCTCGATATTTATGAACATCTCTTTACTTTTCGCCGGAAAATTGGCAATGATCTCATGAGATGTCGTTTTCTTGATTAACTGCCCGTGAAAGTTTGAGAGAAATTCAGCACTTGCCCTTGAAATACTCAAAATCTTGCAAGTATTATCGACCTATCAGGTCATAAAGCCGCTAAATCGTCAGTTATTATAGTTTTCTACCCTCAGATCCACTGACATGGTCTTCTTTTGGGCATAGTAAGGTGAAAGTTGAAGGCGAAGTATGGCGAGAATACGAATTCTCACTAAATTCCTCGATATTTATGAACATCACTTTACTTTTCGCCGGAAAAGTGGCAATGATCTCATGAGATGTCGTTTTCTTGACGAACTGCCCGTGAAAGTTCAAGAGAAATTCAGCACGCGCCCTTGAAATACTCAAAAACTTGCAAGTATTATCGACCTATTAGGTCATAGAGCCGCTAAAACGTCAGTTATTGTAGTTTTCTACCCTCAGATCCACTGACATGGTCTTCCTTTGGGCATAGTAAGGTGAAAGTTTATGGCGAAGTATAGCGAGAATACGAATTCTCACTAAATTCCTCGGTATTTATGAACATAACTTTACTTTTCGCCGGAAAAGTTGCAATGATCTTATGAGATGTCGTTTTCTTGACGAACTGCCCGTGAAAGTTCAAGAGAAATTCAGCACTTGCCCTTGAAATACTCAAAAACTTGCAAGTATTATCGACCTATTAGGTCATAGAGCCGCTAAAACGTCAGTTATTGTAGTTTTCTACCCTCAGATCCACTGACATGGTCTTCCTTTGGGCATAGTAAGGTGAAAGTTTATGGCGAAGTATAGCGAGAATACGAATTCTCACTAAATTCCTCGGTATTTATGAACATAACTTTACTTTTCGCCGGAAAAGTTGCAATGATCTCATGAGATGTCGTTTTCTTGACGAACTGCCCGTCAAAGTTCAAGAGAAATTCAGCACTTGCCCTTGAAATACTCAAAAACTTGCAAGTATTATCGACCTATTAGGTCATAGAGCCGCTAAAACGTCAGTTATTGTAGTTTTCTACCCTCAGATCCACTGACATGGTCTTCCTTTGGGCATAGTAAGGTGAAAGTTTATGGCGAAGTATAGCGAGAATACGAATTCTCACTAAATTCCTCGGTATTAATGAACGTCACTTTACTTTTCGCCGGAAAAGTAGCAATGATCTCATGAGATGTCGTTTTCTTGACGAACTGCCCGTGAAAGTTTAAGAGAAATTCAGCACTTGCCCTTGAAATACTCAAAATCTTGCAAGTATTATCGACCTATCAGGTCATAGAGCCGCTAAAACGTCAGTTATTGTAGTTTTCTACCCTCAGATCCACTGACATGGTCTTCCTTTGGGCATAGTTAGGTGAAAGTTGAAGGCGAAGTATGGCGAGAATACGAATTCTCACTAAATTCCTCGATATTTATGAACATAACTTTACTTTTCGCCGGAAAAGTGGCAATGATCTCATGAGATGTCGTTTCCTTGACGAACTGCTCGTGAAAGTTTAAGAGAAATTCAGCACTTGCCCTTGAAAAACTCAAAATCTTGCAAGTATTATCGACCTATCAGGTCATAGAGCCGCTAAAACGTCAGTTATTGTAGTTTTCTACCCTCAGATCCACTGACATGGTCTTTCTTTGGGCATAGTAAGGTGAAGTTGAAGGCGAAGTACGGCGAGAATACGAATTCTCACTAAATTCCCCGATATTTATGAACATCACTTTACTTTTCACCGGAAAACTGGCAATGATCTCATGAGATGTCGTTTTCTTGACGAACAGCCCGTGAAAGTTTAAGAGAAACTCAGCACTTGCCC